>NC_058111.1:33259800-33272300 GCF_914725855.1 Thunnus albacares
AAAACAGTGTTAAGCAGGCAGCAGGCCTCTGGCTCGCTGGAGTTGATTCAGTTCTTGTTATAAATATAAGGGTTAGGGGTGTGAGTGTAAAACATGCTCTTTATGTGTATATGTGTGTATATATGTCTGGGTAGCCGGGGGCGTAAGGGTTAATTGGTGTTGCGTGTTAAAAGGTGTTAACAAGGCAGGCGAACACCCAAGGAGCAGTTGTGAGACACACAGACACAGACACAGACACAGACAGACACACACACACACACACACACACAGTCACATGAGCTGTAGTCAGACAGATAAACTGCACAGCATCAGTCTAATCATGTTGCCTTTTGTTCAGAACTGAGCCAGTGTGTCCCTGCGTGTGTCTTTGTCCACCTCTGATATGACGGCTTTTTTTCATTTGCTGTCATTAATATTATTATTTCATATCATCGACTTGGATGATGCAAAATTATTATCCGAACTGTCAGTTATAAATATCCGTTACAGTTTACAGCCCTACTTCCTGCTTAAACTTTCACCTACTGTGCTCACTGTGGTTGTGCAGATATAGATTTCCTGTGCAATGACAGATTATTACAGACACTTCAGGTGTTGTTCCTCCGAGTAAAGTGGTTTAGATAATCTGATTAAGATGTCTGCATGTTTAAAACCTGTCTGATTGTGTGAACGCTCGTGTTTTTCCCCCCATCGGACGTGCTGTAGTGATATCGTCGTGTTCCCAGATCTCATCTTTTACTTTGAGCTGCACAGTTTTATCATAGTCGAGAGAATTTATGACTGAAACTAGGAAAACAAGACAGAATAAACCGGTGTTATACTTTTTTTTTCTCTTTACAACCTTATTTTGTAGTTTTGTCCGTTGTGCATTGATGACTGGCAACATCATAAAGATTCATTTATGCAATTTGAGTTATAAACAATAGTCAATTTAAAGTATAAGGCTTGTTTCTATGGCATCTACAAGAGTCCCTGTTAGGGCTGTAGTCTGCTGGTCAACTGGTCGATATGCTCTCGGCCGACCAAATTCTCATTGGTCGAATAATTACAGTGTTACTTTTATAAGGAGAAAAGTGCTACATCAACAGCTTTCCAGGATTAATCCATTAATCCTGGCGGGAGGACAGTCTAACAAATTACCTGATTCAAAACACCCCCGTTGTTTTCAGAACTTTGAACTCGCCCAACCTAATGGAGACTGCTGGGTCTAACTCTCCCAACGTTTACTGAGCGTTTACTGAATCAGTGTTTCTCCATAATGATAACAACAAAAACTCCCGCCAGGCCAAAAAAATATTTTTTAATGCCAAAATTAACGCCAAATATCCATTCATTTGGAAATCAATAGCTTTTGCGAGTCTCTGTGCAGTGCTGTTCCGGTACGTGAGTCAACCTCTGTATCGTTGCCTGGGAAGCTATTGGTAGTGTAACTTCGTTAAGGACTAGGGTATTGCGTAGTATGTTTGCATAGTGAGCAGCAGGAAAGTGACGGTGGATGCGAGCAGAACAGAGGAAAAGGTCAGCAGTAAGTCAGTCAGTCTGAAAGTAAATGTACAGTACAGACTACAGTGTAACAGTTAATAAATGCTAAAAAGTCACGTCTGTTGTTTCAACGGTTGTTAGCCTAACTGAAAATAGAGAACGGAGAAATGTGTGACTGCGGAGTTCACTGTGCACTCTGTTCTGTTACATCCACCGACCCCCCCCCCCACCCCCGCGCGACTAATCGATTAGTTGAAGATTATGTATGATTTCAGTCGACCAAAATTTTTTTTGGTTGACTACAGCCCTAGTCTCTATAAACTAAAACATTTACAGTGGACACATTTCAAAAAAATGTAAACAAAAGTATAAATTGCTTCAGTGCAGTAAGGTTTGGGCAGTAACAAATGGGAAATCCGATGTTAAAGCCACATGATTACTCAAAGAAAACAATATTCAGCTTGTCCACCTTTTCTTTCACATCCAACTGGATGTAAAAATGCTAAATGTTGTTCATCCATGAATGAACGACATGATGATTACTTATTTGGGGTATGAAGAAGACTCATTTTAATATGTTGAATGTCTTCATCAAATACCATCTCAAACAGAGCCTTCAAAAATCTATTTCAGTTGAATGCTAACACACTCATGTGCTATATGTGGCAGTGTTGGTTAAGTGGCACTCATGGAGCCTCTGGCCGAGCCTGTGGGGATGATGGAAGGAGAAAAAAGATATCAAGAAAACAATGAGACAGAGAGAAAAAGAAAGACATGGTTTCAGCTAAAAGGCCCTCAGTGCCTGGGGGCACTCTATATACTCTAATGATCGCCAGCAGCATGTGTGTGTTTGTATATGTGTGTGTCTGTCTCTTGACAAAGAAGCTTTAATCAAATGGAAGCGTAAAAAGCAAGAACACTGTTGTGTTGTACATTTGTGATTGTGTGTTCAGTCTGTGTCTGTTTCAGCTTTGCCATCAAATGTTCCCATGGCACATATAGGCCATGACACACACACTTCAAAAAGTCTTGATGCTAGCACTTACGCAGTGTTTTTCACACACACACACACACATACACATGCTGACACAAACACACACATACATACACACATAGTGCTGTAAAGGCGGATTAGTAGGCACTGCTGACTGGGTGTCTATGGAGGTGACACGCCATCACATCGACCTGCCAACACAGTGCACTGCACCAGGAGGTGCCGCACACACACACAAACAGTACATGTGTATTTGGGGCTTGCACACAAATCTACAAACAAGCACATTTGCACATGCTCTCTGTTTGATACACACACAGGTGAACAGGGTGTGAAAAACCTCACACACACTTGCATCCGCATAACCACTTACAGGAGCAGACTGGATGCACAGAGACAACAGGAATCAAATAAATTGCATGAAAAGTGCATGAAAAAGGTGCACACGGACTCACACACACACACACACACACACACACCTAAGTGAGCATGAGTGGAGGTGACAGAGCGTTCACACGGGGTCGAGCTGGTCCTGGATGTGCCAGAGCCAGCAGCTGAACGCTAGTCTGGATGTGAAGGTGTCAAACTAGCTTGGTTATAGAGCTAATGTGGAGCTGCTAGACTGGCGCACCTGGGGCTCACACACTCACACACACACACACACACACACACACACACACACACACATATACTCATATGTACGCATAGGTGCACAAAGATACACACACATTCACACATGTCAGGAAGAGTGTAAACATGCGCATGCATAAACATATCACGTAAGCATAAAAATGTCAGACACATGCTGTCTCTGTGTAAACACACACATGTACATGGCTGCAAACACACAATCACATTTATGCACACACACTTTTTCACACATGTGTGAAGTACAAACATGTAGGCCGGACTGTAAACACACACATGACGGAACAGAATCACAGAAGAGCAAACACTCAAGTATATGCTGTATAAATAGCCAGACGCACACTCATAAACACACACACACACTCACACACCTACGGTCTGGCCTCTGTCGTCAAAGACATGAATAATGTGTGCAGCCTTCCTCTGCTTCATACCAGGCCACTGCTAGTGTGACAAATAAACTTGCTTACACTTGGCGCTGCTTCACACGGCGATGGGCTAAATAGGGCATGAAAAGGTACGCGCACACACACATGGGCACACTCAACACCAGGTGTGTGAGGCGAATGTTAACAGAGACACATGTGGCTCTGATGCCCGGTGGGATCTGTCCATGTCCTCTCGGTGCCCTCTGCCAAGGCACACCACAGTACTGCCTGACTGCAGCGCCATACACACGCGGATTCACCTCCTAGCTTCAGTGCCGGCCCCTAGAGGCTACAATGTTCACTACAGCCCGAGTGTGGGAGGGAACGGGCAGCATTGCTTTGAGTATCCGAAGCGAATCGGACCAAAAACTTTTGATATAAGCCTTTATATTCAGTAGCTTAGATGTGGAGGAAGAGTTTTAAAGGTCATAACTAGCATCACATATTGTCTGACTCATTAGCCACTGATGCACATCTGGGAGACACCAGGAGAGAAATGATGCAGTTGCGAGCTGACTCAGTCCTACAAGGATGTGTCATTTGTTTTTTTGGATTTTGTAACAACTTCCACCTTTTTATCCATAAAACAAATATGACCCAACTTCATCAAGAGAAGTGAAGCTGGCCAAAGCCAGAAGAGGTCTACCAGCGGGAACGCCTACGATCACCACCAGACTACTGAGTCCAGTTCTGTGGTTGCAGCTGAATCAAACCTGTTTCCTTGGCTTGTGGGGAAAAGGAACTTTCTCACAACAAACTCATAACATGCAAGGTCAGGCTCTTAAGTTGTGGGCACGTCAGATGGAAGGCAGACCATGCTTTCACATTCGCCACAGCAGAAAAATGTTTTGCCACTTGTGAAGATTAGTTCAAAGTTGACGATCTATCCAAAGGACGACAAAAGAGAGAAGCTAACTTAGTGACCACAATGAAAGAGTTCATCCTCTGGGGAGCATGAATTTGCTCAATTAGATTGTGAACAAATATCAATTTTGGCTGAATAATGATGTTCCAAGTAGGGTCAAAGGGTCACCACAAAGAATTCATTCTCTAGGGAATGAATGTCCACAACATTATTCATGGAAAACCAGTCACTAGTTTTTAAGAAACCTTGATAAGGACTAAAATATTGGCCAAAGGGGAAACTTTGACCTGATGGTGACGAGACAAAAGTTAAGGGGGGTCAACAAAATGATCCTTTTGGGACCATGAATGTCCCAAGAAAATTACATGTTGATATGGTCAAAATGTCTTGGCCTACACATGAGTAATACAGTGAGTGAGAGACAAACAAACAGAGCTACTTACTGACCTCATCATCCTTAAGCCATCAATAATGACATGTGATCCAATGTCATCTATAATCGTTTAAGGGCAGCTGGGGAGATGTCTTGCAAAGGTCTACACCTCGAGTTTGATGAGGTGCTTTACTTTACTAGTATGCAACAACAAGTTTTATTATTTACTGGGGTAAGTTAGGGTTGTTAGCATCTACCACTACTATCCTGGGGTTCACAGGAAAAATATGGTCAGCACAAGAAGTTAGATAGAGAAACTATCAGGTAGCTTCCACATGTAGCATAGCACCTGTAGCTTGTATCTTTTTAGTTTTTAACAGCGGTTGGCAACAAGCATCGGCTGACCTATCAACCAGATGTTGTGACGTCCTTGGACAGAAAGGGTGAAGCAATTCCTTGTAGAGCTAATTGGTTCATTCTTGTCACATGACCTGCGATGCGCTTGCTGCATTCGAAAAAAGCGTGCCTCGGAAAATTTGTGCGCGGAAAAAAGACGCAACATCCCGAACAGCTCCCAATACTAGGTACCGGGCCAAAGGGAAACTCATTTACCCGTTATGAGGAGAAGCACTCTGCTGCTGGAAGGGGTTTCTAAAGTCTGAGAAAATAATGATATCATCAGGGTTATCTCAGCTTGGACTTGGAGGCTACAATGTTGTAACAGGAAGCTTGCTTGACATACTGTACAAGGGTGTTTCACTGGCAGTGAGGTTTGAACGAAAAGATGCTGTCAGTCGCGTGGGAAATGTAGGATCCAGTGCTTCTGGAGCTTGAGACTAAAAAGTGTGAATATCTCAGCCTCAGCTACTTCCATTTCAACCATTCTTTTTTGTGCCACAGATGAACAATTACTCTATATGACTTTTTCATGGCTTCCCATAAGTAAGATACTGACATTTCAACATTATTATATTATGTTATATAATATATAATACCTAATGCAAATGTGAATGCCTGATGCTGTTTAGAAAACACACAGCTATATTCCTTGCGCTACATTCAGATTTAAAATATCTCAGAAATTCCCCAACTTCCCTGGTGAATTTATTAAATTTCCTGACTTTCCTTCCCTGGAATACGCCATCTATAAAGCATAATATTCCAGGAATCCCATGACCAACAGTAACTGTCTGCAGGGATAACAAGACTTCTCAGTGTGTGTGTGTGTGTGTGTGTCTACATGTGCTAAGTGTAAAGCCTCAGAAAAAACGGAGCTCCGAGCAAGATTTTTCTCTCATATGTTGTGTTTTCTTTTGGTGAATCACACCGTCTCTCCTGCAGGAATCTGCATCAAACTACAGACACTCCTCCTCTTCCTCTATCTCTTCTCTTCCTCAATCCTCTCATCTCCCTTTAAGCTAAAATGATCCTTTCATTTCCTGATGACCGACCAAGGCCCTTAGGTGTCTGTGCATGGGTACGTGTGTGTGTGTGTGTGTTTGTGGAGTGTGTGAGCAGCTCTGGGGCCACAGTTGCATGTAAAGTTCACAGTTGTGCTGATCCTGTAGCAAAACAAAGCTCTGAGAGAGATGTCTGGGCTGAGCTTCATAAGTGTGTGAGCGTGTGTTTGTGTGTGTGTGTGTGTGCTTCTGTGTATGTGTACAGAGAACATGTTGAAGTGCATTTAAGTTAAACGTTTCGCATCACTGCATGTTAAAAAATTCTTTCAAAAAATCTGTTTTGCACACATTCCAGCTTGTATCCACACCTGCAAATGCATCCACACACACACACACACACACACACACATACACACACACACACACAAATCCGTAGAGAGCTGACTCCGGAAGATAGGGAGGAAGTTGTCTAATGGTTGCCAAACGTTTGAGTGGGCCCTGGCTAAACATGTGTTTAAAGCAGACAACATCAGCAATCACCACTTGACCCCTTCGCACACATACGCGCGCACACACACTCCAACACATGCACACAAATACACAGCTCGAGAGGCCTTCTTCACCCACACATAAAGTACTCACGAAGCTTGACAGTCACATGTACACACAAGTTATTAGTTTATAGTCTAGTAGGTGTGTATATGAATCCACAATGTGTGATTTGTGTGCGCACACACACACACACACACACACACACACCAGACACACAAACTCACACACACACACACACATGCCCCAACAAGATAATATAATCAAGTCAGAGTGCAGCGGCTGCCGACTGCAAAATGCCCACTTCCAGATGTCCTGACGGAGAGAGACGCCACGCTTTTCCACTGGGAATTGGTCAAGGTCCTGGGGCTCCTGCGTGTGTGTGTGTGTGTGTGTGCGCCACAAACACACACATACACACACAGAACAGACGTAGACATAACCATGCAAACAGACACCCTGACACGGCATGAGCGAAACTGGGCCCAGCTGGAGAATGATTCAAAGGCCGAGGGAGGAAGAGGGGAGGACGGAGAGGGGAAGACAGAGAGGACAAATTGCTTTTGCCTGCATCTGAAGACGTGATGTGCGAACGAGCTGTTAAAAGAAAACAAAAGCAGAGTCATGCCTGCCAGTTCCCACGACTCCCACTCGCCCCTCTGTCCCTCCTTCCTCCCGTGCGTCCATCCATCATTCGCTCTCTCTCCCTCCCTCCTTACAGTAAGTGACCCAACACCTCGAGCCTCCTGGGATGAGTTAACAGTGTGGATGAGTCGACGGGGAGGAGGAGGAGGAGGGAAGGTGCTGGTTTACGCTGTGTTCATGATGTGTGCTAAAATCAAAACTAAGTCAGTATGGTGGGCTGTCTGTCAACTGCAATGTAAACTGCTTTTGTAAAGCCTCAGGGATTTTGACAAGCAGGAGGCTCAGCCCAGTCCATGTGTCCTGATTCAATAAAAGCTAAAGCATTACTCAACATTATTTAACATTACGTTTCAATGTTTCGTCTTGTTTCAAAAATATCCAATACTTGAATTATTTTAGGACACAGTTTGTTCTCCTAACTGAAGCTGAGAAAGTCATGTGGCTGTAAAACTCATTTTTGAGGCCTGTGAGTTAAATAATTCATTATTTATTCTCACAGTTATCATAACAACCTATCGATTCATTAAATATGCTGGTCTTGTTGTAATGTCAGCAGTACATGTAAGCCTACTTACATATTTACTCTAGGATGCTACTTTCTCTCAAGGCCAAGAGAGCACACTATAAACTTTATAGTATCATATCAATAAGTATATCATACAATAAGCACATGGTTTGTTAAGTTTAGATGATACAAGTGAATCATGATTGTGAGATAACTGAGGTGTGATCTTAGAATTCACAGAAAAAAACTTTTACTTTTACAATGAAATGTAAAATTGGAAATTTGGATGTTCAGCTTTTGCTTCTAAGTTGTAGCTTCAGGTGTGTTACGTGGTTATTTAAACAAGTTATGGGAGTTTACCATTGTTCCCTAATGGAAAAAAAAACAAATCAACATTCAATTTAGCATCAGATAATCACAAATGCATCACAAATGTCACATTGTGGTTTAATCTAGCTCAGCACTAAATCACTGTTAACATGTTGCTTTTTGATGTTTAAGAAGCCTGTAAGCTACAGAAACACAAAAGTGACATTTTATTTACTGAGAGAAAGATTTTGCTTAAAATGTTCTTGACAGTTGAATGGAAAATAGCCATCAGTGAACTGGCAGTCCAGTTGGATTTCAATCTGATGGGAGTGAATCAGAAACCTTTTCACCCAGTTCTGCTCTCTATTAGTTGTGCTTGTTGTTGTGCCAGTGCTAATCCCTCTAAGCTGTTATATTGCAAGGTGTACCTATGAGTTTACATGTACTGTGTCTGGAGTTCAGAGACACTAATAACCCTAATTCAATTCTTCTGACTATGCTGATTAAAATGTATCATCGCCAAAGACAATTACTGCTTTTTCTAACATTCCAGTCATGTCAAGTCACTACGTACTCGACTAACTTGGCACGGCTTCCAGTGTAAAAGTGTTGTAGAGATAATGCTTTGCGAGGTGCAGGATGTCTAGAAAGAGGGAGCGAAGGAGCATTGAAGGGTATGAAGAAAGTAGGTGAAGAGATTAAAAGGGAGTGAGGATAGAGAGGAGGTGGGGGGGGGTCCTTAGGCTAATGCCCTCCTGCTATTGAATTGGTTGCAGTTGTGTGTGTTTAGATAGAAGGGTCAAACCAACACTCTAACCTCTTAAAATAAAAGCAGGCGTTATTGTTTATCTGAATATCAGAAAAAAAGCAACAAACTTATAGCAGAAATTGTGCCAGAAGCCAAAGATAATTCCAAGTAGCATGATAATAAGCATGATCTGTAAATCTTAGTTTGAAAAACTCTCAGCTAGTATACTTTCAAGATACATCCCCTGATGTTATGATACCCAATAATGTCTCAGAGCCCCAAAAATATACATAGAGCTCACTGTTAAGGTGATGAGTTTTAGAATGCCAACAGTTAACTAGGAGAGAATGGGGATTTGGGGGTGCTTGTGATCTTAATAACAAAATGAGGGCGTGTACCTGTACATTGATAATAATATTAATGTGACAATTAAAGGGCAATTCTACTTCCATGAAGTTGGGGGCTTCACAAGAAACGGAAAAAAAGAAAAGAGAAAAGAATGGTCAGGTGGTCTGAGGTATGCTGACTTTTAGTCCTTAGTATGGATCAAGCTCCAACAAACATGAGTCCTACACTTCCCATCATGCAACTCAATATCATCTTTTCATTTTTGACCCTCCCTGCCTGGTAAATGACCACTCCTCAAAACTTGTAGTTGCAAAGCCAGGCTAACCCTGATAACATCATCAGGCTTATTTTCTCAGACTTGAGTGAGTCAAACTAATCATGAGTTTACTTACCTTCGTGTTTAAATGGGTGGGCTTCCCCTTTAAAATACATGGAATAATGATTATTACTATTGTTTTTTTAGGATATCCGTTCATCTGTCTATCCATTATATACTATTAGTGTACTAGGACATAATGTTTAGGGCTAAGGTCACGGGGAACAGAAGTTCTGTGCTGTGCTGGTAATTATGGTAAAGAACATTATGTTTCTATATGACTTGACCCAGTGGGACTCTGCACAGAGTAACCAGGAGAGAGCTAAGCATTGAATGAGGGTAAGTGTGTGTGAGTGTGTGCCCGTGTTTGTGTGGACACTTTCCCCAATTACCAACCTTCCCCAGCGTAACCCGTGCTATTTAACAGAGTAGGCTCAACATTTTGCGGAGTGCTCTCCAAATACCTTCAGCGCTGCCAAATAGGAAGCTCACATTGTGACAAAGAAGCTAAGCTATGCCAGCAGCCGCCCTTTCCAAAGGCTAATGATGGAAAGAATCTCCCTCTCTCCATCACCCCCCTCTTTCTCAGAGGTTAAGAGTAGACGAATAATCACTCATTTGCGGGGCAAAAAGCGAGGGAGCTGAGTGTGCTGCATAAACATTTTCCCGGATGTAATTTTCTCTGCCGGTCTTTTGGCTTTTCCCAGTAGGACGGAGCCCAACGCCCAGGAGGAAATCGTTTAGGCTCCATAAGTGCCAAATTGTATCCTGGTTTTCCAGAGTTTTCCTGCCTGTTCTGGCTCAGGGCTTTTCCTGTGGTGAGATTGTGTCATGTGTTATGTGCGTGTGGGTATGGGATGTAAGTGTGTTCCTAACGGTGGCTTAAGCAACTTCGAGGTATTTGGCTGAGGATGACAGTACCTGTGTCAACATAGCAAGCATCGGTGAGGGAAGAGAAAAGGCAAACAAAGAGAGCAAAGAGATGCAGATATTAGAAAAAGAAGAAATAATCACATAAAAGAGAAAAAAAAAATGAGCGTGAAAGTTAAGTGACAAGTTCCCACTTTCTCAGGCGCCTGTATATATAAACTGAGCTGTGTCTGAAGCCTGAGAATCTGTGTGCTCTCGTTGGCTTGTGTGTCATCAGTGTGTTCTGACACGGGTGTGCGCATGTGTTTGTGTGTCTACCATGTGTTCCTGATTTGCGGAGAAAGACGTGAACTGCTTACTGCTTCATTAGGTCATATTTGTTTATCAGATATCGTACAAAGCAGCTGCTGTTCTACAAAAAAATGCTTCATTTAGTGTGCATTAATAAAATGGTAAAAAAAAAGGAAAGATTCAGAATACAAGAAACTGGTTGAAGGATGGGAGATTCCAGTATTTTCAAATGTTCTCTGTCCTTATTTTTTGTCATTTCCACATACAATTACAGCTCGAGACAGACGTGAGCTGAGAGGCCACAGAGCCTGTTTGGTTGGTGTACACTTTATTTTAGCCACACATCACTGCAGCATCTCAAACACCTCTCAAACTGCGAGTATGACATGAGCACGAGTTGATTTTCCAGAACGATTACGCAGCTCTGGTCCAGGTACAGCTCTAGACTGGCTCCAGTAACACATAGAAGCTATTTATACAGTATATCTGTCTTTCAAGTTGTGGAAAGTGAAAGGTTTTTGTTTGTTTTCAATGGCCCTTGTTTAAAAGGTGCTATGTGAGGCATAAAACATTAATATGTCATTGACAAATGAATTGTTTGCTACCTAATTACGGTAAACAAATGCGGTATGGTCGAGGAGATTGGCAGTCTCTATCTCGTGCCAGTGGTATTGTTAGTGCCAGTGATTCAGTAAATTAAGTCCACATTTCCCATAAAGCCTGCTGCTTCCTGTGGTGAAGAGGATGTTGATACTTCGGTCAAAGGTTTCCTCTTTAAGGGTTTAAATATGTTGGAAATGATTTTGCCATCAGCTTTTGATAACTGTTGCTGTTTGAGCATTTTGTCAAGTTGGAAAAAAAAAAATGGTGAGCCTCCAGTGGGAGCATTAAAAAAAGATGCAGGTATGTTCAAAGTGTTAGAGCAAGAACAGACACATACATTAGTTATATATCAAATATGTCATGTTTAATTACATTTGACTTGCTTTTACATTTTTTTGTTAATTTTCCATGTCTTATTTATTTGGTATTTAAATGTATTGATCCAAACTTTTCATCTGGATTCCCATATAAGGTCTTATAAAACTGAACAATAGCATATATATATACATACATACTGTATGTTTTCACCCCTTTCCAACTTCTGTCAAGTTAATGTGAAACAATTAAAGAAACAAAGGTTGTAAATATGTGACTGCTAGTTCGAGCTCCAAGAATGCATTCTTACTTACAGCCCTTAGCTGTACATCCATGTTCAGCTTCTGATCGTGATTTTTAAAAATAGCAGCCTAGTAACCCAATAAGCAAAGGGCAAGACCAAAACATGTGTCCTCTCTGCTGGAGAAATACAACATCTGTTACAAGTGTCTACAGTACTGGCATGAATCCTGGAGGGCCTGGCATTGGTGAAGTAAAATGTGATGCACCACGTTAAACTGCATCACACCTAGCCTGGCACATGATGTTCTAGTGAGGTCAGTAAAGGTAACAAAACAATGTTTCTTTATGCTTATTATTTTTTGCCATAGACAGCTGGACTGCAGGACTACAATTTGAGGAACACATGAAAATGAGCTGAACTGAGACCATACTAGTAGTGCACCGAGTAGACAAAACATCAAGACTGGAGGAAAGTCAGGCAGGATGGAGGAGAGGATTAAGTTAGGTAAGAGTTAGAGTACTACAGAGGTTGCTAATAAATTTCACCTGACAAAAACTTCTACAGTGA